>NC_089503.1:182352811-182354965 GCF_036850995.1 Saccopteryx leptura | reverse complement strand
TTGCACAAGAATCAAAATAATCCATCAGTGCTTAAGAAGAAGACACGTAGGTTTCAAATAATTCTCAGTATACTCTTTGCAAGAACTTGTAAGAGGTAAATTCATGTTTTTTAAGATATTGTATCTGTCCAGGCAATGTTCATTGCTTCATAACATGGCAGATTTAGTCATTCGCTCTATGCAGGTGTTTGCTCAAATGAGTTTAGTGTTTTATGAGATAGCGTCACTCAAGTGTAAGTTTGGTTGCCAAGTTCCTGTAGTATACAGAGGGGATACAGAGTAGTCTGTTCTTCAGCTGCAGCTGTGTAAAAATTGAAACAAGGCTCTGCTTCTTGCTCAGGAATGAAATCAATCAACCAGTGCCTAACCTCTCCAATGGAATGAAACATGTTGGTTTGAAATAACTGTTAGTATACTTTCTGTATAAGATCAGATCCTGTTTCTCAAAAGATTATATCTCTCAAGGCAAGGCTTAAAGCTCTGGAACATGGCCGATTTAATCATTTGTTTTATCCTGGTTTCTCTTAACATGAGTTTAAAGTTTAAAGAGATATCATTACTCATGTGTACGTTTGGTTGCCAAATTACTGTAGTACAAACAGGGGTCACAAAGTAGTCTGCTCTTCAGTTGAAGCAGCGTTCAAAATTAAAACAGGATTCAGTTATGTTACACCATTGTAACACATAAACCATCAGTGCTAAGCCTCTCAAACTGAATGAAGTGCTTAGGAGTCAATGAATCTTGCTTTACTTCTTGTAAGACCCTGAGAGAGATCATTCCTGTATCTCAAGACAGTATATCTCTCAAGGAAATTCTTAATGCTGTATAATGGGGCAGATTTAGTCGTTCGTTACACGGGCGTTTTCCCTAACATGTGTTTAAATTTTATGTGGTAGCATCTCAAATGTACACGTTCCGTTGCTAATTTTCTGTAGTGTAGACAAGGGTTACGGAGTAGTCTGCTCCTCAGTCGAAGCAACATTAATAATGGAAACAGGATTCAGTAGAGCTGCACAGTATTGAAAAGAAACCATCAGTGCTAAGCCTCTCAAAATAAATGAAACGCTAAGGTTAAAACGCACTGTGAGTATACATCCTGTAAGAACTTGTAAGAGATCATCAGCTCATGGTTCTGAAAAAATGATATCTTCCAAGGAATTTCTTAATGCTCTATAACATGGCAGATTTACCCATTCATTAGATGCAGGTTGTTGTTAACCTGAGTTCAATGTTTTATAAGACATCATCCCTCATGAGTAGCTTTAGTTTCCAATTTACTATATAATGTACAAGCTTTACAGAGTAGTGAGCACTGCAGTGTAAGCAGCATTCAAAATTGAAACACTATCCAGATTGTTACACAGACATGAAACTGAGCAATCCGTGCTTAGCGTCTAAAACTGAACGAAAGTTTTTGGTTTGAATTAAGTCTTTGTTTACTTCTGCGAAGAACTCGTAAATATCAATTCAGGCTTACCAAGATAGTACTGATGTTAACTAGTTCTTTGCGAAGTAAACTAACAGTTGTCTTAAACATAAACTTTTCATTCATTGTGAAGTATAGTAACAGTTATCTTAAACATAAACTTTTCATTCATTGTGACAGTTTAAGCATACACAGAATAAGTAGGTTACTGTGTAATGAAACTGATTTTTATTTCAGTTCCTAATACTGGTTTACCTGAAGTTCAGAAGACTGTGTAAGTCTTGTAAATACTACCATAAATGACAATCCAAAAACACACATTAGTGACACTAACTCATATACCTCAAAACGCATGTTAGTAGAAACCCGGCTAAAAAGAATAACTAAATGTGCCTTGTAAAATAGTGTTAAGAACAGTGTTGAAGGACTCTATGTTCTGAAATATAAACTCTTCTTTTACAAGATCTCACAGGATGGAAATTAAGAGATTTATGAACTATAGTTATTTCATTCAGTTTGATAGTTTAAGCACACCTGTTATAGGTACATAGCTTTGTAACATATCTGAGTGCTATTTCATTTTCTAATGGTTTTTCCCTGATATTCAGACACTTTGTTAGTATTGTAAATATTACAGTCAATTTCCAACCTATATACACAGGGGGACACTAAATAAGTATACTTTTAACTCATGTTAGCAAAGACCCGCATACAAAGAATACAGATC